>NW_027121981.1:0-33468 GCF_030686945.1 Centruroides vittatus
GCACAAGAGCCATACAGGCTATGCTGCGCCATGACAAATGGTAAAATTAAACAAAGCTAAATATATATATCACAAGGCGTCAATACAACACAAAAACACAAAAAAACAGAACAACACAAATATAAATATATAATAAATAAATAAATAAATAAATTAGTTCACTTAAATATCTCTATTAATTTTTATAACTTTCAAAAAGTTCAGTATCTTATCAAGATTTGGCCTCTGGCCCAAAATCTCTCTCAAAGTTGCATTTCCAAAATGCTGTCTGCGACTCTGGTCAAAAGCAACACAGTTGCAAAGTATATGTTTAACACTTAAAGTACAAATGCAATACTGGCATACTGGCTGGTCATCACCCTTCAAAAGGTATTGATGAGTAAGCCGAGTATGTCCAATTCTCAGGCGAGTAAGAATGACTTCAGATCTCCTATCATACTGTTTCTTGTGTGTCCAATTTTCTATTATAGGTTTGATCTCGTAAAGTTTATTGTGGACTTGTTCGTTCCACACATTTTGCCATCTCTCTGCTAGTCGTTTTTTAACAACCAGCTTCAAGTCACCTCCTTCAATGAACATTGTATGCTGAGAAGGACTTGCTGACTTTGCAGCTGCATCAGCTGCTTCATTCCCTTTTATACCTACATGGCCTGGGACCCAACGAAATTTTACAAAAATATTACTTGCAATAAGATGGCAAAACAGTTTGTGAATTTTAATCACTATAGAGTGAGAACTAGGTTCATGTGAGATCAAAGCCTGAAGTGCACTAACTGAGTCAGTGTAAATAACACAGCGACGATGACCTTTCCTAATTACATATTTTAAGGCTAAATAAATAGCCTGCACCTCTGCAGTAAAGATGGAAGAATTCGATGCGATTTGTTCTGCCACGATCTCATCCTGGCAGACAAAGGCTGAGCCAACGTAATCAACCGATTTCGATCCATCAGTATAAATAGGAATTAAATTCCTGTCGTAGTGTTGAATTTCTGCAAAGTGCTGCCTATAGATGTAGTCCGGGGTGGAATCCTTAGGAAACTGCTTTAAGCTAAAGTCAACATTAATCACAGGAGTTGACCAAGGTGATATATTATCGACCTCGACCTGTGAAATGTTGCTTGTGTCCAGGTCAATCGTGCTGCTTACATTCTCCATTCTAATGTCAAATGTAGGGACACAACTTGGGCGAGCTGTAAATAATCTTTTCAGCTGAGTATCTGATACTCTACAATAAACTGAAGGTTTAGCCAGAAATTTCTGTTTAATGTAATAGAACAAAGACAACTGCTCTCTCCTGAGAGATAGTGGAGGCTCATAAGCATCCACGTACAAACTTTGAACAGGAGAAGTTCGAAATGCACCAGTGCACAAACGCAATGCTTGATGGTGGATTGGATCCAGCATCCGAAGAGTAGATTCTCGCGCAGAGCCATAAACAACACATCCATAATCCAGCTTAGAGCGAACGAGGGCTCTATATATCCTGAGCATCGAACATTTGTCTGCTCCCCAGGATGAGCAGCATAATACCTTTAAAAGGTTCAGAGATTTTAAACATCTACTCTTCAAATTGCGCAAGTGTGGCAAGAACGTCAATTTATGGTCGAACACAACACCCAAAAATTTTGCTTCGTTGACCATTGGGATTTTAACCCCATTTAGGTGAATTTCAGGTTCCAGGTGCAAACCACGCCTTCGGCAAAAGTGGATGCACGAGGTCTTCTCTGCATTAAAAGTAAAACCATTGATCTTGGACCAACTGTCTATGCGATTTAGGGAGGTTTGCAGTTGTCTTTCAATAAAACTCATGTTAGTAGACTGACAGGAGATCTGAAAGTCATCCACATACAAAGAGTGTTTCACACTGGAAGGAAGACACTTAGCTATGCTATTAATTTTGATTAGGAACAGAGTCACACTCAGAATAGAACCTTGAGGAACACCCTCTTCTTGTGTGAAAGGCCTAGACAAAGTGTTGCCCATCCTAACTTGGAATCTTCGATTCTGCAAGAAGTTTTTTATAAAAATTGGCAGATTACCCCGCAGTCCAAATTCATGCAGATCGCGGAGTATTCCATATCGCCAGCAGCGATCATAAGCCTTCTCTATATCGAAAAACACAGACACTAAGTGCTGTCGTCTAACAAACGCTTCGCGTATAGATGTTTCAAGGTTTACTAGATTGTCTGTGGTACTTCTGTTCCTACGAAATCCACTCTGATGTGGTGAAAAGTAGTTCTTTTCCTCTAGGAGGAACATCAGGCGTCTGTTTACCATTCTCTCGAAAAGTTTGCAGAGACAACTAGTCAGAGAAATTGGTCTATAATTAGAGGGATTCTTGCAGTCTTTACCTGGCTTGGGAATGGGAATTATGATAGATAGCCTCCAAGAGTCTGGAAAAGTATGTTCTGTCCATATTCTGTTGAACAGATTCAGAAGGTTACTAAGGGAATTGTCTGACAGATTTTTAATCATGCTGTAATGGATTTTATCCGGACCTACAGCAGTATTCCCCGAGCGAGAGATTGCTGTACATAGTTCTATTCTGCTAAATGGCACATTATATTCCTCATTAGATGGAGAGTGGAAGTTTAGATATTGTTTTTCACTTTGGACTTTATAAGCCTGGAAATTTGTTGTATACATAATATTGCTGGATGAAGACGAAAATGTTTCACCCAACAAATCAGCAATACCTTTAATGTCACTGATTATTGTGCCATTATTTTCCAGCATGGACAGAGAGTGAGAAGCATATTTCCCATTAATTTTATGGATTTTATCCCAGACTGCTTTTGAGCTGGTGGAAGATGTTATGCTAGAAACATACTTCCTCCAGGAATCCCTTTGGCTTTGCCTCCTTATTTTTCTGGCATTTGCCTTTGCTTTTTTAAAAGCTATCAAATTCTCAGCAGTGGGGTATCTTCTGAAAATCCCCCATGCTTTCTTTTGTTTTTTAAATGCTGCCTCACAATTCTGATCCCACCATGGTTTCGGATGTTTTGGATATCTGGTTGACGTTTTCCCCATTGTTTTTTCGGCTGCCTGAATAATACTGGAAGTGACAACTTCTACTGCATCATTGATATCGGCAGTATTGACCATTTCCTCAGTGATGTTAGCCAAAGAGGAAAATGCAGGCCAATCTGCCGATTCAAATTTCCAGCGTGGTGGACGGGCTGTTTCACAGCTTCCTCTGCCCCTATATTTTAAAAATATTGGAAAGTGGTCACTGGAAAGTGGATTAGATCCAACCTCCCATGTAAACGCTGAAAACAGATTTGGACTAGCTAATGTCAAATCAATGGCAGTAAATGTTCTTGTTGGGGCGTGGAAGTATGTCACTTCTCCAGTATTAAATAAATACAGTTGGTGATTACCTATGAATCTTTCAATGGCTCTGCCTCGACAATTGATGTCGTGACTGCCCCACATTGGATTGTGGCCATTGAGATCACCAAGTAGAATAAACGGAGTTGGCAGTTGTTCAACCAAGTCATCCAATTCATCCTCATTGACTCTGACATCTGGTGGCAAGTATATGGAACAAACTGTGACAGTTACTCCAATTGAAATTCTGACTGCCACAGCTTGCAGCTCTGTTCTTATTTGTACCGGTAAGGAAGGGATGCAATTTGAAACCAGTACAGCCACACCTCCACTGGCGCGAGTGTGGCTATCATCATCCTTACGGTAAAGATTAAATCCTTTTAAAGTAATTTTTTCTCCAGGTTTTAGATGTGTTTCCTGGAGTGCCACGCAGAGAGATGTGGTAGATGATGTCAAATGTTTAATGTCAGAGAAGTTGTTGCGGAAACCACGACAGTTCCATTGGATTATTTTATAATCCATTATGTGGTTGAGGCAGCATTCTTTGCGAGGGTATCTCTCTTTAATTTAACAGGCGGTCTCTCTTTTGGAGGTGACATTGGTTTTTTTACCTCCACATTATTCTCTTCATCAGAGATATCAGAGAACTCGCTCACAGACTGAGTCTCTGATTTTTTAGCTTTAGAGAGAGCTGCTTTCACTCTCTGTTTGTTTAATGGGTTCTTACTAGCCTTTTTTGAACCCAGGTTTCTTGTTATCACCCCTGTTTTAGGTAGGGGTGTTTTTTGTTTTGTATTGTCATTTTCTGCTGTTTCTTTTGAAGGGATCAGTAAACAATTTGCATGGCGAGTGAAAGATTCCTTTGGGGAAACAGAAATGTCTGTCTGAACTTCACATGTCTTAGTGAGTTTCAGAGCAGCAGCAAATGTTTTTTGTTTCAGTGGTGCACTTGAAGTGACCATGCGACGTGCCTCTGGGTAGGGTAAGTTGTTGACTGTTTTTACACGCTGTATTTCTTTTTCTCTCTGCCATGCAGGGCATTTCCGGGAGTAAGCAGGATGGGCATCTTTACAGTTCACACAGCATGGGGTACTTTTACATTCTGTACTGTCGTGACCCTCAGTCCCACACTGTGCACATGCGCTTTTTCCTCGGCAGGATGTTTGCGAGTGTCCAAACCGCTGGCATTTGAAACAACGCAGCGGATTTGGGATATATGGACGGACTGAGCAACGTAGGTATCCTGCTGTTATAAAGGATGGCAATGTTGGTTTGTTGAAAGTAAGAATCAGGTGTTTGGTTGGTATCAACTTTCCATCTCGACGAATTGAAATGCGCCGGACAGCAACGACACCTTGATCTGAAAGACCAATCTGAATATCTGATTCGTCTTCAGACATCAGATCAATTTCAGATATCACACCACGTGATGAGTTTAAACTTCCGTGTGGTGTGACAGTGATTTCCATTTCTCCCAGGGTCTTTGTTTCTAGAAGTTTTGCAGATTGTTGTGGGGAGGATGTTTCCACCAGTAAATCACCTGATCTTAATTTCTGAATTTTTTTCAAATCTCCAATAGTCGACTGGAACAATTTTTGAATCAGAAAAGGAGAAGCTTTAGATAATGGTTTGTCACCAGTTGCGTGTACTATTAAGTACGCTGGGGTACTGGACATTTTTAAATTTTTCCGCTCTTTCGGATCTTTTATTTTTGGGGAATCCATGATTAAAAGTAAAACATTCAGCTTCTGGTGACCCCACCCACCATGGGGCCCAACAAGGGGATGCCGTCACATGGGAGACTCCCATAGACCGTCGCACCAGGGTTTCCCAGGAGCTATACCCTCACAATGCAGTCGAGAAAAGCACACCTTGTCTGACGTGTCTGCCCGGTCTGCATCGATCGGTTGACTCCAAGCCGAGGTCAACAATGACTCAACGACCAGCCGATTGACTCAAACGGAGCCTGATTTGAGCCTCCCGTTTATCCGAAGCAGGGGCCAAAGCAGTGTGTTGGGGACGGTATGTTGCCCCTCAACTACCAGGATCCCCCTTTCCGGCATACGGGCCACCACGCACGGCAAACACGTGGGTGGGCGTTCAGATCCCAGGGATGGTAAAGAAGAAATACTAAACCATCTCTGGGAGGTCCCCTCACCACGAACAGGAACCCACATCGAGGGGCTATCGATAAGATGAACCGACAGACATTTTTTATTAACGTGCTATTGCGTTTACAGAAATGTAGGAAGTAGAATATATATATATATATTTATGTTATTCATAGGTTGCGATTAGTTACACTATTAGGTCGAAAAGCGGCCGAAAAACAAAATCTTACTGTTGGGAATGAGATGGATCGGTTGGGCTTCGCCCACAATTATCAACATTGAGGAGTAGATGACTGGAAGGACGTCATCTTTAGTGACGAAAAAGTTTTCAGTTCGACAAACACTGGGCCTGTGTGGGTGCGTCGCCCACCATCGACGCGATATAATCGTGATTACGTGTGGCGCACCCAAAGAAGCGGGCGTTTTTCCATAGGTGAGTGTTATAATGATGTGTTTTGGTGTATTTATATCAATAACTATTTGAACATGACAACTGCTATGCAGTTGCATTTTATAAAGCACGAGTTTATTGAAGTTTTCTGTTTACAGCTATATGGGGATGGATGTCATCGGCTGGTCCCGGGGAGTTGGTCCGCATAGACGGTCACCTCACCGCCGGTCAATACCTTGAAATCCTGGAGCAGGTTTTATTGCCGACGGTGAGGGCCGTCTACGGAGAAGAACGCTTCTTCTTCGTTCATGACCGCTCCCCGGTGCACACAGCTAGAATTGTAAAAGACTGGATAGAACAACAACCGCAGATAGCGGACATGGGATGGCCGGGGAGAGGGGCGGACATGAATCCAATTGAGCATGTGTGGTCCGAGCTTGCCCGCGGCCCCATTAACGCATCCAATCCCAACGACCTTTGGGACATCGTCTATGGTCGTTGGGAAAAGCTGCGCGAGGGCATGCTATGTCAAAATCTTGTGGCAAGCATGCCCTCGCGTATGAATGCGGCCGTGGACAAGGTAGGATTTTGGACAAGGTTCTAACCTCTCCCCGCCATCTGAGTTTTTTTTTGTTTTATACCGTTATGTTCTGTTAACGAATCATCGAAGTAATGATTAGTTGCTATGTTCTGTTAACGAATCATCGAAGTAATGATTAGTTGCTATGTTCTGTTAACGAGTTGTTTGTAACATGAGTTAATAAATGGATTTACTTATTTTTAATCTGTGTGTTTAGCAAAATAATCATAACATTGTTGCACAATTAATTGTTATAACAGTTAATATAACTGTTTCTTGACGATAATGTGCATTGCTTGCGGATTGATTGCTTATATATACTTGTTATCTCTGATTCGCGAATCTGATATAGGTGGGTAACGAGTCACGACCAATATGCTTTATGCAGGGTGTGACCAACAAGAATGGCCAATCAAGCAAGTAGAACAAGGTGTGGCTAATACCTTTTATCAAATCATGTTCAAGGAATTTTTCCAATGTTTTATTGGATAAAAAAAACTAATACATTTCGTGTTTTGTCTGTCAACTTGCAAAACGTAATCAGTAAGCAATAAAGTGGATAGTTTGCGAAAAGGAGACGGAAAAGCTGCCATTCGTAGATTAGATCACAATATCTTTAAAAATACTTAAAAACATATAAAGTAAATTTAAATGCTATAAAAATAGTGATAACGTAAGTAGTGTAGAATTAAACGAATGACATGTCATGTGATATGCGAATATTTACAAAATATAAAAGGTCGACTCGAAAATAATGTGAATTTAAAATGAGATATGATTATAAAATGGCAATATATTTTATTAATATATATATATATATAATGAATAAGAAGATATGTGAAAACATTTTTTGCAAACTTTTACCCTCAATAAATATTTATTCATTATACAAACAACGCAATGTTCATTGCAATTTTAAATCTTAAACTTTATACAAGTATAATTTAAAAGAAATCGATTTAGAACATGATAAAAACAAGTTTATAACGGAAACGGAAATAAATTATAAAAATTGTATTAAAAATAAACAGTTCTGACAAAACTGATTTATTAAATATCATGGACAACATTCTGTTCAATAAAATTAAACGGTAAACTTGACATGTGACCTGCCTCCAACAAGGAAGGGAGTTTTCGTTTACAGAGTAACGTGATAATTCGCGCGTTGTTGTCGTTAACGGTGGGTGTGGGTGGCAGCTCAATTGACACCCTGTTGTGAAAGTAATAAAGTTTAACCGACCTTGACAGACGTGTCTAGTTACTAAGAATAAGAAGTGGGGAGAAGTTGTTTAAACGGTAATAAAACGCGGTTCATTAAGGGACTCTCCTACTCTACTCATATTACCGCAAAAGCAATAAACACTTAACACTGGACTTTAAAACACGGTCAATTCCTATCCGATTACAAAGGAACCGACGACAATTGGTGAAAGTTGAGTTAATCTATTGGCGAGCGAGACCTGATCTGTTTATTTTAAAGCCGTATCGTCTCTAATTACAGGAAAATGAAGTAAATAAAACATTATAAAGAAAGAAAATTATCAAAATAACAGATAGAATCATAATTTCTGATAATCAGGGCCGCGATTTGACGATTTAAAAAATAAATAAATACAGCGGACGCGAAGCTAGCATTGATGAGCTACTAGTTATGTCAACCCGTAGCACGCTTGACTGCACACATTAGTCCCTCCCGCTCGATTTCCTCGCCCCCATTACGGCGCAAATCGGAATCAGTCCACTCCAAACGCCTTTGATAACAGGTAGGACGTCCTGGCTTATCAATTGAACTGCTTCCGCCCATGCGCAATCGATCGGCTGTTAGACAAGCATTATGGACAGACGTCAAAAAACAAAGAACCAATAACGAAAATATACAACAATTAAACTGCATGGGTTTTGTAATAACAAAATGTATATAGATATAAATAAATAAATAATTAATTAAATTTCTTTATGAATATTTGTAACTTTTAGAAAAGTTCAATAATTTATCAACATTTGGCCTCTGGCCCAAAATCTCTTTAAAACTTGCATTTCCAAAATGCTGCCTACGAATCCGTTCAGAGGCGATGCAATTGCTCAGTATGTGCTTAACACTTACATTACAGTTGCAATACTGACATACAGGCTGGTCATCACCCTTCAAAAGGTATTGATGAGTCAGTCGAGTATGTCCAATTCTCAAACGAGTAAGAATGACCTCAGATCTCCTGTCATAAGGTTTCTTCTGTGTCCAATTTTCTATCACAGGTTTGATCTCGTGTAGTTTATTGTGGACTTGTGCGTTCCACACATTTTGCCATCTCTCCTCTAGTCGTTTTTTAACAACTAGCTTCAAGTCACCTCCTTCAATATGCATTGTATGCTGAGAAGGACTTGCTGACTTTGCAGCTGCGTCAGCTTCTTCATTTCCTCTTATACCTACATGGCCTGGGACCCAACAAAATTTTATAGAGAAATTCCTCGCAAAAAGATGGCAAATCAGCTTACGAATTTTAATCACTATGGAGTGAGAACTAGGTTCATACGAGATCAAAGCCTGAAGTGCACTAACTGAGTCAGTGTAAATCATGCAGCAACGATGACCTTTCCTATTTATATACTTTAAGGCTAAATAAATAGCCTGCAACTCCGCAGTAAAAATGGAGGAATTTGGTGCGATTTGTTCTGCCACAATTTCATTCTGGCAGACAAAGGCTGACCCAACGTAATCATCCGATTTAGACCCATCAGTGTATATAGGAATTAAATTCCTGTCACGATGTCGAATTTCAGCAAAGTACTGTCTATACATGTAATCTGGGGTGGATTCCTTAGGAAATTGCTTTAAGCTAAGATCGACATTTATCACAGGAGTTGACCAAGGTGATATACTGTAAAGCTCAGGCTGTGAAATGTTGCCCATATCCAGGTCAATCGTGCTGCTGACATTCTCCATTCTTATGCTGAATGTAGGGACACTACTTGGGCGAGCTGCAAATAATCTTATCAGCTGAGTATCTGATACTATACAATCAACTGAAGATTTAATCTGAGATTTCTGCTTAATATAATAGAACAGAGACAACTGCTCTCTCCTGAGAGATAGTGGAGGCTCATAAGCATCCACGTACAAACTTTGAACAGGAGAAGTTCGAAATGCACCAGTGCACAAACGCAATGCTTGATGGTGGATTGGATCCAGCATCCGAAGAGTAGATTCTCGCGTAGAGCCATAGACAACGCTTCCATAGTCCAGCTTAGAGCGAACGAGGGCTCTATATATCCTAAGCATCAAACATTTGTCTGCTCCCCAGGATGAGCAGCACAGTACCTTTAAAAGGTTCAGAGATTTTAAACATCTACTCTTCAAATTGCGCAAGTGTGATAAGAACGTCAGTTTTTGGTCAAACACAACACCCAAAAACTTTGCCTCATTGACTATTGGGATTTTAACCCCATTTAGGTGAATTTCCGGGTCCAGGTGCAAACCACGCCTTCGGCAAAAGTGGATACAGGAGGTCTTCTCTGCATTAAAAGTAAAACCATTGATCTTGGACCAATTGTCTATGCGGTTTAGCGAGGTTTGCAGTTGTCTCTCGATGAAACCCATGTTACTAGACTGGCAGGAGATCTGAAAGTCATCCACATACAGAGTGTGTTTCACACTGGGAGGAAGACACTTAGCTATGCTGTTAATTTTTACTAGGAACAGAGTCACACTCAAAATACAACCTTGAGGAACACCTTCTTCTTGTGTGAAAGGCCTAGAAAAAGTGTTGCCCATCCTGACTTGGAATCTACGATTCTGCAGGAAGTTTTTTATAAAAATTGGCAAATTACCCCGCAATCCGAATTTGTGCAGATCACGGAGTATACCGTATCGCCAGCAGCGATCGTAGGCCTTCTCTATATCAAAAAACACAGACACTAAGTGCTGCCGTCTAACAAACGCTTCGCGTATAGATGTTTCAAGAATTACTAAATTGTCTGTGGTACTTCTGTTCCTACGGAATCCACTCTGATGTGGTGAAAAGTAGTTCTTTTCCTCTAAGAGGAACATCAGGCGTCTGTTTACCATTCTCTCGAAAAGTTTGCAGAGACAACTAGTCAGAGAAATTGGTCTATAATTAGAGGGATTCTTGTGGTCTTTACCTGGCTTGGGTATGGGAATGATGATAGATAGCCTCCAAGAGTCTGGAAAAGTATGTTCTGTCCATATTCTGTTAAACAGATTCAGAAGATTACTGAGGGAATTGTCTGATAGATTTTTAATCATGCTGTAGTGGATTTTATCCGGGCCTACAGCAGTATTTCCCCGAGCGAGAGATTGCTGTACATAGTTCTATTCTGCTGAATGGCACATTATATTCCTCATTAGATGGAGGAGTGAAAGTTTAAATATTGTTTTTCAGTTTGCACTTTGTAAGCCTGAAAATCCTGTTGTATACATAATATTGCTGAATGAAGACGAAAATGTTTCACCCAACAAATCAGCAATACCTTTTATGTCACTGATTATTGTGCCATTATTTTCCAGCATGGACAGAGAGTGAGAAGCATATTTCCCGTTAATTTTATGGATTTTATCCCAGACCGCTTTTGAGCTGGTGGAAGATGTTATGCTAGATACATACTTCCTCCAAGAATCCCTTTGGCTTTGCCTCCTTATTTTTCTGGCATTTGCCTTTGCTTTTTTAAAAGCTATCAAATTCTCAGCAGTGGGGTATCTTCTGAAAATCCCCCATGCTTTCTTTTGTTTTTTAAATGCTGCCTCACAATTCTGATCCCACCATGGTTTCGGATGTTTTGGATATCTGGTTGACGTTTTCCCCATTGTTTTTTCGGCTGCCTGAATAATACTGGAAGTGACAACTTCTACTGCATCATTGATATCGGCAGTATTGACCATTTCCTCAGTGATGTTAGCCAAAGAGGAAAATGTAGGCCAATCTGCCGTTTCAAATTTCCAGCGTGGTGGACGGGCTGTTTCACAGCTTTCTCTGCCTCGATATTCTAAAAATATTGGGAAGTGGTCGCTGGAAAGTGGATTACATCCAACCTTCCATGTAAACGCTGAAAACAGATTTGGACTAGCTAATGTCAAATCAATGGCAGTAAATGTTCTTGTTGGGGCGTGGAAGTATGTCACTTCTCCAGTATTAAATAAATACAGTTGGTGATTGCCTATAAATCTCTCAATGGCCCTGCCTCGACGATTTATGTCGGGACTGCCCCACATTGGGTTGTGGCCATTGAAATCACCGAGTAAAAGGAATGGAGTCGGCAGTTGTTCAACCAAGGCATCCAATTCATCTTCATCGATTCTGACATCTGGTGGCAAGTATATGGAACAAACTGTGACAGTAACGCCAATTGAAATTCTGACTGCCACAGCTTGCAGCTCTGTTGTTATTTGTACCGGTAAGGACGGGATGCGGTTTGAAACCAGTATAGCCACACCTCCGCTGGCACGGTTGTGGCTATCGTCATCCTTACGATAAAGATTGAATCCTTTTAAAGAAATATTTTCTCCAGGTTTCAGATGGGTTTCCTGGAGTGCCACACAGAGAGATGAGGTAGATAATGTCAAGTGTTTAATGTCAGAAAAGTTGTTGCGGAAACCACGACAGTTCCATTGGATTATTTTGTTATCCATTATGTGTTTGAGGCAGCATTCTTCGCAAAAGTGTCCCTCTTCAATTTCACAGAGGATTTTCCTTTTGGAGGTGAGGTTGGTTGTGGCACCTCCATATTATTCTCTTCATCAGAGATATCAGAGAACTCACTCATAGATTGAGCCTCTGATTTTTTAGATTTAGAGAGAGCTGCTTTCACTCTCTGTTTGTTTAGTGGGTTCTTACTTGCCTTCTTAGAACCCAGGTTTCTTGTTGTGACCCCTGTTTTAGGTAGGGGTGCTTTTGCTTTTAAATTCTCTTTTTCTTGTGTTTCTTTTGATGGGATCAGTAGACATTTCGCATGGCAAGTGAGAGATTCTTTCGGAGAAACTGAAATATTCGTTTGAACTGCACATGTCTTTGTGGATTTCAAAACAGCTGCGAATGTCTTCTGTTTCAATGGTGCACTTGAAGTGACCATGCGCCGAGCCTCTGGGTAAGGTATGTTGCTAACTGTTTTCACTCGTTGGATTTCTTTCTCTCTCTGCCATGCAGGGCATTTCCGGGAGTAGGCAGGATGGGCATCTTTGCAATTCACACAGCATGGAGTATTGGTACACTCAGCACTCTGGTGACCTTCACTTCCACACTGTGCACATACGCTCTTTCCTCTGCAGGATGTTTGAGAATGTCCAAACCGCTGGCATTTGAAGCAGCGCAGTGGGTTTGGAACATATGGTCGAACTGGACAGCGCAGATATCCTGCAGTAACAAATGATGGTAATGTTGGCTTTCCAAAAGTGAGAATGAGATGTTTAGTTGGTATCAACTTGCCATCACGACGAATGGAGATGCGTCGGACAGCAGTGACACCTTGATCTGAAAGACCGATCTGGATATCTGATTCATCTTCAGACATCAGATCGACCTCAGATATCACACCACGTGATGAGTTCAAACTTGCGTGTGGTGTGATGGTGACTGTTATGTCTCCTAGAGATGTCATTTTCAAAAGCTTTGCTGACTGTTGAGAGGAGGCTGCTTCTATCAGTAGGTCCCCTGACCTCAATTTTTGTATTTTCTTTAAATGTCCAATAGTTGATTCAAACAACTTTTGAATTAGGAAAGGGGAACACTTAGACATCGGTTTTTCAGTAGTACTATGTACTATGAGATAAATTGGTTGGTTGGAGGAACTGACCTCCTTTGGTTGTGATGCAATGGTGCTTGTGGTTTTTGCTTTTGATGAATCCATGTTTAAAAATAACTATTCAGCTCCTAGTGACCCCACCCACCATGGGGTCCAACAAGGGGATGCCGTCACATGGGAGACTCCCATAGACCGTCACACCAGGGTTTCCCAAGAGCTATACCCTCACAATGCAGTCAAGAAGAGCACATCTTGCCTGACGTGTCCGCCCGGTCTGCATCGATCGGTTGACTCCAAGCCGAGGTCAAGAATGACTCACCGACCAGCCGATTGACTCAAACGGAGCCTGATTTGAGCCTCCCGTTTATCCGAAGCAGGGGCCAAAGCAGTGTGTTGGGGACGTTATGTTGCCCCTCAACTACCAGGATCCCCCTTTCCGGCATACGGGACACCACGCACGGCAAACACGTGGGTGGGCGTTCAGATCCCAGGGATGGTAAAAAGGAGTTTCTAAACCATCTCTGGGAGGTCCCCTCACCACGGACAGGAACCCACATCGAGGGGCTAAAACAATGGGAAACCAGACTTAATAACCCAAAAAAAACCTATGTAAAAATAAACAAGTAACTAAAACAAAATATTAAGTTTCCTTATATTAAAGGTCTATATGAAAAAATCAACACAGAAATAGAAAGAATAAACTACAAACTAGCACCATCATATCAAAAAATGGAGAACAAACTGTTAACCTCAAACCCGAAGAAAAACCAGCTAATACCGACAGAAGCCCAAGGTGTAGTATACAAAATTCCGTGTATCTGCACAAATGAAAAACATTACATAGGAGAAACAAAAAGAAAAGTAAAAAACTAGACTGAAAGAACATACAACAGACCTAAAATACAATAGAATAAATTCTGCATTTTACAAACATTGTACTCTAAACAGCTGTAATATAGACAAAGAGAACATAGAAATACTGCATAAAGAAAAATCAACATACAAGAGGAAGTTTAAAGAAACCATAGAAATCATAAAAAGTAAAGACAGTATAAACAAAAACTGGCTCAATATATTATAAATTTAAAAAATTTTCTGAAAAAAGCAATCTTTCAAAAAATAATTTTTGCAGAATAGATTTTGGTAAAAAATCAGACCACAAGGTGGCAAATGCCATACGTGGCAGCACATAACGATACCAGCGCACACGTTAAGAAAGGGGTGGAAGGAAAAAAGGGGCGGAAACAGCTCAAAAATTGTTTACAGTTGTAATATATTTTTAGTTTTTACAGTTGTAATGTATTTTTACAGTCATAATTTTTTAAATTATAATGTTTACTGGTTTATCCACAAAAGGATTAAGACAGTTTTTACAAGATTTTAAATTATACAAAGTGTAACCAAAAGGTACACTTATCTATCGTTTGTGTATTCATTTTTTGTGTAAGTTCTCTCTACTGTAATAGATAAAAAAATATATACTGCATTATAGTTGACTGAAGAGGGGCAAAGCCTGAAACGTGTATAAAACAACGTACCATATCGACTAAACTAAATAAAGATAATATTTGATGGAAAAACTTGCCAAGTGTCTTTGGAACACAACACAACACTAGTGTTTACTGAGCCTGAATTATAGAACAAGACACGGTTTCATCAAACAAATCAACATCTTATAACAGTTTTATACTTGTACAGGCAACATGTTAACCCTTTCCATGATGGTATACACCCTTAGGCATATATCACATGACTTGCCATTAATTGGTGATGCGAGACTTAGGCGTAATTAATCAAAAAATTTGATTAATTCGCGTTATATTTGAGTTTTCCGGCAATCTTAGCTTTGATTTGCTCTTCTGTAGGTTGATTCACTTTGTTTAAGCCAGGCATGTCAAACACGCGGCCCGCCAACACATGGGTTGCAGCCCGCCGAGACTTTTTAAAATATTTTAAATATCAAGCATTGACGCTTGAAGTTGGAAAGTTTGAACTTTTTTGAACTGTACGATTCCCGCCGTTTTTGTGTTTGTTTGTTCCATATTTCGTCCAACCAATTCAAATTGGTCGACGCTACGAAAGACTGTTGGATAACGGCCGTGGCTTTGAATCTACAAAGGATGATTGGCCAGCAAACATCGTACGAGAGCGGACGTCGTGGAAGACTGCTACGCACTGATTGGTCCATCAGCGATTGCTACAATCAGTATAAAAGGAAAGGTTTTGGCGCAAAAGTCAAGTTTTTGCTGGAACTTCAAGGCGGATGTTTGTGTGCTCTACCGTAAGGTGTTTCGTCTACTATTGCCATGACGAGTGATGGGAGGAGTGTTCCAAGTAACCGTATCCGAAGTATACGTCGCCAGGTGTCTTTTCGACGGATCTGTTCAGGAATAGTGACTTTTGGAACTTTGACTGTTTGTGTGAATCTACTTTGTAAATGTCATAATTTTTGTGATTTGTAAATCTCATAAACCTTGTAAGTTCGTGTAACATCAAATAGTTGTCATAAACGTTTCATTTAATTTGAAAAGAGGTATTTCAAATTTGACTAACTTCAAGAACAATGAGTAAGAAAAGGTCAATTGAAGAGGAACATCGTAATTTTCAAGAAAAATGGGAATTGCAATATTTTTGTGTCCAAAACAAGAATAAAATATGCTTGATACGTAAAAACTATTTCAGTTCCTAAGGAATATAATCTTAAAAGGCACTATGACAGAAATCATAAAAGAAACTATGACCAATACGTTGCAAAACTTCGTGAAGACAAATTGTCGGAATTGAAATCACTCCTTCAAAAACAACAAAGTGTATTCACTAAATCTGTTGAAGACAATACAGCTGCTGTAAAAATTAGTTATATATTACCATATTTAATTGCGAGCAGATCGAAACCATTTACCGAAGGGGAATTTATAAGTGAATGCTTAATACTTCCGCCACTTTAATTATGTCCAGCACAAAAAGAATTTAAAAGTAAGTTTTTTTTTAAAACTCTTTTCGCCCTTTGGGCACTAAGAGGGCCTCTATTAGAAGGCCCATTATGGGTTCGGCCAAGCCCACTATGGGGCGACCGGGTGGTAAGGGACGGGGCCCGACATATCCGAACGGACCACCCCCCGAAAAATTCCTGGGATTATTCGACCCGTTCGGATTTGATCCCGGGTCCCCCAGAGCGGTAGGCTGCCACCTTGACCGCTCGGCCATCCATTTCTTTTTTTAGCCAAGACGCTAATAATTTTTATTTTCATCAATTAAAAAACCTGAATGTGACAAAGTACCAGTAATTCAACCTGGCAACAATGTTTACAAAACAACATTTGAAGATGTCTCTGCATTTGTTCTGAAATCCTTTTTTTTTGTACCTACATTTACATAAAAGTTCATTTTTGTCAGTTAGAAGCAAAATGTGTCATTTTCGGAACAATCCTCAGATTCTTGAATAAATCTGGAAAATCCGAGGACTAATAATGATGATATCGTTAGTGATCTTTTTTCCTAAGATAGGTTCTTTTAGTTTCTACTAATTATCATAAATTCTTATATAAGAATTAATTTAAAACTTTAAAAAAATCTCATAGTCACAACAGAATTGTCTTCCTTCTGTATGGCTTCTTTCATTTCTTTCATGCGTTTGTAAATTTTGTTTCGTGGTAAAATGCTTGTTGCAGATATAACAACTAAAAAGTCTTTCACCTGTATGGCTTCTTTGATGGGTTTGTAAATTTTGTTTTGTGGTAAATCTCTTATTACAGTATTCATTTGAACATTTCTTTGTCGTCTTCTAATTCCTGTGTCCAGTTTACATTGTTCTTAATAGTTTTCACCAATTTACAATCTTCGCATTTCCAAGTTTTTTTGTTTGACTTACTAAACTTATGAAAGTCAGCTGCCTGGATTCCGAAACAGTAGAAATGAGCAAATTTTGAACAATTAAAACAAATTAACAAATCACATTCCGAAACTGTATACTTGCAAAAAGAACAAACACTCAAACGATGATTCGCCATGACTCCGCGCCATCTCGCGGAGTCGCTCGGCCATCCGGCCATCTTAAAGTGTAAGTTTAAGTCAAAATACTGTAGCTAGCAGAGTTGATGAAATAGCCGATAATTTGAGAAATCAGCACAATTCAACAATATCAACATTTCAAGCCTACTCTATTGCAATTGATGAAAGTACAGATATTCAAAATATCGCTCAGCTGGCCGTTTTTTATTCGCGGATGCGATGTTAATTTAAAAATAAGTGAAGAACTTTTGAAAATCATTCCTATGCATAATACAACCACTGGAGCTGATATTTTTGATGCACTTATGGAAGTTTTGAAGAAGTATAAGTTACCATTGGAAAAGTTGGTTTGTCTCGCAACTGATGGTGCACCTACCACAACCAGTATTACTAAAGGAGTTGTTGCAAGATTAAAAGAAACATGCAAATAGCATGGTAATAATAATTTTGAACATTTTCATTGTATTGTTCACCGGCAAGTACTGTGCTCCAAACTTTTAAATATTGGACATGTTTTAATAATAGTCACCAAAATTGTAAATTATATTAGAGCACGTGGACTTAATAATCGTCAATTTGCTTCATTTCTGGAAGATATTGAATGTGAATACACCGATCTACCATATTATACGGAAGTTCGTTGGCTTTTGAGTCATAAAGTGTTAAAACGATTCTTCTCATTGCTGGACATAATCATAATTTTCTTGGAAACAAAAATTATGAATGCGCTGAATTAAAAGATGGACAATAGGTAAAAGACCTGGCTTTCTCGGTTGATATTACGAGTCACCTTAATCAACTTAATCCTAAGCTTCGAGGCAAAAATCATGTTGTTACAACGCTATTTGATAATATTAATGCTTTCAAACAAAAATTATCACTTTGGCAAAAACAAATAGAAAAAGAAAACTTGTCTCACTTTGAAAGCTGTCAATATCTATTGCTTAAATCACCTAAATTAAAATTTACAGAATATGCTCACCAAATTAAATTGTTAGAAACGGAATTCGATCGAAGATTTTCTGATTTTAAAAGCTGTAAATTACAATTTCGTCTTTTTACTTCGCCTCTATCTATCGATATTGAAACAGTTCATGAAAACTTACACATGGAATTAATTGAAATCCAATGTGATAATTTGCTGAAGCAAAAATACATGGATGTTCGAATTCCAGATTTTCATACATTTTTTTATACAGATTTTTATACATAGTGTCAAATATTCACTATTTTAAACAGAAATAAATGATGATAAACTTTAACGTGTTGCTTTACCATAACAATCGACTCCTCTCCCTGCTAAGTAATTAGAGACATAGTGTAAATAATGGCAATAACTTCTCCCCCCTCTAGCTAAAGAGCTGTGGTTTGTTCTGTTTGAGGTTGGTTGGTTGGTTCGAGTTTTTTGGTACAAGAGCCATATAGGCTATGCTGCATTATGACAAATGGTGAAATTAAACGAAAAATAAATGTGTGTGTTACAGTAAAAACCCGTTTTAACTAGTTGAAACTAGTTTTTACTGGATGTCATTGTTATAACCCGTTTTGTCTAGTTAAAACTAGAATTTACTGCTGTACATGTTTTGATTTTAAATAAAACTAAAATCAAACATTAACTTTTTAACTTTTAACATTAGTTAAAACTAATTTTAGCTACATAAATGTTTGGGGGAAATAAATAAAGTGATAATTGAGATTAGGTTGGTTAGTTGGTTTGAGTTTTTTGGCACAAGAGCCATACAGGCTATGCTGCGCCATGACAAATAGTAAAATTAAACAAAGCTAAATATATATATGGCAAGATTCTAGGTCCGAATGACGCGGGGGGAGGGGGGCAAACTGTCGACCCCCCTGGGGGAGCAAAAAAGTCAAAGGAACCATACCTGTATATGTGCGCGTTCGCGAGATATGGCCCTCGAAAGTTGGGCCGACGTCACGCGGGTTCGCGGGCAAAAAAGCCGGGTCACGTGACCCAATATTTTTTTTTTCGATTTTTCCGCCTCTCAGTGTTTAAAAAAAGCGTGCCTCCCCCCTTTCCTAGTCCCCCCGCGCGCCTCCCCCCTCCTGTCCGAGCCGCCGCCGCCGTCTCCCCTTCGCACGCGGCCCGCGGGCCAAGTCTCCCGCCCGCAGTCGTCCGGAGTCGCCATCTATTGCCTGTAAATACAAGTATCTATTATTATTACACCTCTTACCTGAGCGGGGATTCGAACCCCCGTCCTGGCAGGCGCCGGTCCACTCCCGTACGCACCCGCCCGTCAAGTCGCTCTGCCAGAACCTATTCGGAACTCATATTTCAGGCATGCGAGGCCGAGGAACGCACTGCGCATGACTGACCGTCCACGCGGGCCCCACCTCCGCCAGAGATGCAGCGCGCCCGACCACGCGGCCCCACCTCGGCCGCGAAGTTGAAGCGGGCCCCTCGCGCGGCCAATGGCGAGCCGGCCGCGGGTCACGTGACCGCGGCACGGCCTACCGAAGTGTTATAAGCCCGTACGCCGCCTTCGGGCCATTGTTCCTAGTTTCACAACTGCGTTCAGGTATGTAGAGTATGTTTACAAATTTTTCAGTACAGTAGAGCGCCGTTAACCCGCGGCAATTGGGGTCCAAACTGCCGAAAGCCTTCGAAACGCAATTTTTAGTTGTACTTCCGAAAATTTTCACTTTTAAATTTTACCCCATTTTTGAGGGTCTCGAAAGTTCTTACATAGGCATTTTGGGGGGCCCGGATCTCGCGAAGGCTCGCCCGTACAGTACACCCATAATTCAATATTTCCGCCGCGGCGTACGTGGTCCGCGGCCGAAAGATTTTATGATAATGCATAAATTACAAGAAATGAAGTGATTTACGTTATTCTCGATATTCGTTATTCTAGTTCTTATTCTCGATCTTCGCCATTCTACTTTGAATTTCATTGTAAGTTATTTTCTTCGTTATTGATAAATATAAGACTCATCTTCTATGAATGCCTGTTTGAAGTTGTAAGCCAGCATTTAAATATTTAATCTGCGATAGTGCAAAATTGGGATCCAAGCTCTTTCCGCGGCTTAACGGCGCTCTACTGTATAACACTGATTGTCAAATACTGCAAAGCAGTATTTGACAATCAGTGTTTAACAGTGTTTGGAGTATTTGTAATTGACTTGTATTTGTAGAATGCCATTTAACTGTGACGGATCAGCGTCTCCCGTTGTGGATCCCGACGACATATTTGACAACTTGACCTCGTACGAATTTCGTACCTACCTCCCCACCGAAGAGGCCGCTCAGAAATTTTGCCATCTTGTGGGGCTCGTGCCACATCCGGACCTCACCGGTTCCATACCGCCGTGTCCTCGTTGCGGAGGTAAGCATCGCTTGATTCTCGCATATACAGGAGCAGCCGATATTCGCAGCGCTGCGTTTCGGTACGTTTCGAAGCAATTTCAATGTGTTTCTCGTAATTTTGCAGGACCCATGCTGAAGGAACCGGCTCCATCTGAGAGGTTCGGATTCGTCTACCGCTGCGAAAAACTGAAACAAAAAAAGACAGTTAAACGACGGACAGGCGGCACCGTCAGGAGGGCCGTGTGCACCGGTAGCCTGTCATGCACCCACAACACGTTCTTCGAACGGGCGAAACTGTCAGCACTAGAAGTATGATATTACAATCGATTGTCGCTTTCTGTAATTTGATCGTGCCGATTACGATGACGTATGTATAACAGATGTGTTTTCTTTGTATTTTACAGGTGCTGACATTGGTCTATTCGTGGGTGATGCAGCTGCCGGTCACCATCGCGGCGGAGCAATGCCGCGTGGCCCTCGCGACAGCGGTAGATTGGTACAACTTCTGCCGGGAAGTTGCGGAAGTTTTCGTCTCCCATGCTCAAAACATCAAGCTTGGCGGTGAAGGCTTGCACGTCGAGGTGACCGTCGACCCACGTTGCTGACGTTGCCGAAATGGCTGTCTATATTAATGTTATTTTTTCTATCTTTTCAGATCGATGAGACCTTCACCCGGAGGCGAAAATACAACCGCGGCCGCGTAGGTGTAGGCACCCAAATTACAATCTTTGGTGCCTACTGTCGGGAAACGCGAGAGCTGATGTACTGGCATGTAAGTAGTAGCGAAACATTACTTCCTTTTATTGTTCAGTTATCGTGGAAGGCACACTGTCCGGCACACATTGGCGCATTTCAGACGTGTTATATTTTCTCGTATTCTTTCAGGTGGACAACAAAAGCAGACGTGTTCTGTGGAGCCACATGCTCAGATACATCGCTCCAAATTCCATCATCGTTTCCGACAGCGCGGCCCAATATCGCGGTTGTGCGGCTTTTTTGGGCTTCTCTGGACATAAGATCGTCAACCACAGCCAGCGGGGCCCCGGGAGGTAAGAAGCACGAAATTGTGCTATGTGCTAATTGAAAGAAATGAACGGGCGTTATGGAGAAGCGACATTTATCTGTTTTTTTTTTGTAGATTCGTGGACACTGATGACCCGGAGGCCCACACTCAGAACATCGAGTGCAGAAATCGCTGGCTGAAGAAGTCCATAAAGTCGCTCCGCACGGACAGGAGCCTGCAAAGCTACACCTGCACGTACGTGTACAGGACGCGGTTCCTGTCCCAGTGGCCAACAACATCGGCCAAATTCCGGCAGTTTCTACGGGACATCGTGGCCGTCTACCCGGGCCCCGGTCGCCAGGGTCTTCAACTCCAGACGATCGGTGTGCCCGTGGATCAACATCTGCCGCCAGACGTGCCCTATTTCGATGTTCCCGTGCACGAGGGCGACGAAGAGGAACGGCAGGGGGATGACGACCGCCCAGTGAGTAGTGCAGCCTGTGTATAGTGCGCGCGACCAAAGGATACTTCTTTGCGGATGTGAAATCTGGATTATGTGCTTTTTCAGACAACATCGGGCGCCACTACCACCACCTTCGTCATCGACCCCCAGGACCTAGCCGAGGCGGGGACCAGCGGCCTCACCCCGTCCTCACCTACAGAACATCAGGAACAGGCTAGGCGTCGCCAGGTAGCGAGAGGAGGACGTCGCGGGAGAAGCAAGAGGAGACGCTGTTAAAAGTGAGTGCAGAATCTGTTTTTTTGCCCTTTTCTATCGGTAGTTAGAATGTGTTAGAGATAGCGAAATAGAAGCAGCGCGATCGGGTTTAGATCGAAGCTGAATAGAAGCGCGATCGGGTTTAGATCGAAGCTGAATAGAAGCGCGATCGGGTTTAGATCGAAGCGGAACAGAAGACATCTGATGTTCGAAAAGCATTGCTCTTTGCAGCTTTGAGTGTTAACGCAAGGAAAACTTTTTATGCCGAGAATTTCGTTAAAGGGTTGCCCGATGTTGTTTGGCTGGAATGGGTGCGTCATCTGAACATCCATTCCAGCTGAACAATATCGGGCAAGCCTTTTAACCAAGAAGAAGAATGCCCAGCGAACAGTGAAGCTTGTGTGTGTGTGTGCATATATATAGTGCTCGTTACCGAAGGATACTTGTATGCGAAACCTGGATTATATGCGAATGTTCGGACACCATCTTCGTCGTCGTCCAACAGTGAAGCTTGTGTGTGTGTGTGCATATATATAGTGCTCGTTACCGAAGGATACTTGTATGCGAAACCTGGATTATATGCGATTGTTCGGACACCATCTTCGTCGTCGTCGATCTCCGGGACATAGCCGAGGAGGAGGCGGCGACCTCACCCCGTTCTACACAAGATCGGAAACATGCTAGACGTCGTCAGGTAGCGAGAGGAGGAGACTCTGTCGAAGGTGAGTACATGATCTGTTTTCTTGGCCTTTTCGGTAGTTAGAGCGTGTTAGAGATAGCTCGAAATAGAAGAAGCGCTCTCTGTTTACGTAGGAGCGGCGTCGGAGAAAGCGTTGCCTAATTAGTCTTGTTAATCGGGCTTTTCTTTGGTCGTTGTCGACGAGTGTCGTTAGAATAGGGCTTCATTTGGGCAAGACTGCCGTTAAACGCCCGACAGAATTAGCGAAGAGAGCGGCGAGTCCCGACGGCGCTCCCCGGAAGTGGCGGTCGAGAGGTGACACCCTCGTGTTTGGTGGCTTTTCTTTGGTCGTTGTCGACGAGTGTCCTTAGAATAGGGCTTCATTTGGGCAAGACTGCCGTTAAACGCCCGACAGAATTAGCGAAGAATTTTAAATTTTACCCCATTTTTGAGGGTCTCGAACAGTTCACATATAGTCATTTTGGGGGGCCTATATCTCGCGAAGGCGCGCTCGTTGACCCATAGTTCATTAGACTTTTTTTGTTCCTATCAGTATGCTCTACAGCTCTGTTAATGTCCCAACCGCGTCATTCGGACCTAGAATTGTACCATATATATATATATATATATATCACAAAACATCAATACAACACAAAAACAAGTGCAAACAAACAGAACAACACAAATATAACTATATAATTAATAAATTAATTAACTTAAATCTTTCTATTAATATTTGTAACTTTCAAAAAGTTCAATATCTCATCAAGATTTGGCCTCTGGCCCAAAATCTCTCTCAAACTTGCATTTCCGAAATGCTGTCTATGACTCTGGTCAAAGGCAACACAGTTGCAAAGTATGTGTTTAACAATTAAAGTTACCCAATTTATGCCAGTATTACATTTAAAGTACAAATGCAATACTGGCATACTGGCTGGTCATCACCCTTCAAAAGGTATTGATGAGTCAGTCGAGTGTGTCCAATTCTCAAACGAGTAAGAATGGCCTCAGATCTCCTATCATACTGCCTATTGTGTGTCCAATTTTCTACCAAAGGTTTGATCTCGTATAGTTTATTGTGGACTTGTGTAGGAATCGCAAAAACGCGTAAAAATGGTGAATAATTATAAAATTCCGAAGTCGGCGAGTTTCGAGAGTCAAATCGTGTCAGGAACACATGTTGGTGATGTAAACCAGACACGAGAGAAACTCTCCCAAAACTTATCCTAAAACAAACGCGACACGATAATGAACGACCAAGGGGATGTCAACCGAGAGAGAGGGAGCTTTGTCCAGGTGCTCGTGTACGAGTGTCGGAAACGGGAAACGGAGGGGGGTAAATGGCCACTGAAGCATCTGGCGGACCGCGTGAGGTCAAAAACGTCAAAGAGAGGGCCATAACGGCCGGAATATACGAGCACGAACTTCAAAGACTCCGTCAACACCTCTCGGAACTCTCCCGACCCAGATCGGTCTCCAGTTTCGCATAGAAACAAAAGAAATGACCAATCAGGGTAAGGGAGAGGAAGAATAGAACCAATCAAAAGGGTGAAATTCAGGGGGGAAACTCCTATAAAACTCCCGAGTCGCAAGGTCAAGGAATGGACCCTCCTTCCGTCGTTCTTGGAAGAAGTGCGGCAGTTCTCCTCTGGACCAGTGTTACCTCATAGACGCCAGAACCTACGTCCGCCAGCTGGTGACCCCCATCCAAGCCACACGTCCAGTGCAATAGACAGTTCGTCATCCCAGCCCCGAACACGCATCTTCGGAAGACGGACCGCATCCGACTACCGACAACTGGAGATCTCTATCACCACAAGAGTCAATCTAGATCGCAATTTGTACCAATAATATGTAAGTTAACTTAGTAGTTAGAATAAACAGTTTTGTGTAAGACACTTGTCATCTTTGTCTCCTACCGCCACCACCCACATACGTTTTCGACCCTAGGTTTTCCTGACGCGTGATTAACTGTTTTCCCCTGGAAGTCGGCGGCCTTACATTGTGCATTCCACATATTTTGCCATCTCTCTGCTAGTTGTTTAACAACTAGCTTCAAGTCACCTCCTTCAATAAACATTGAATGCTGAGAAGGACTTGCTGACTTTGCAGCTGCGTCAGCTTCTTCATTTCCTCTTATACCTACATGGCCTGGGACTCAACAAAATTTTACAGAGAAATTACTCGCAGTAAGATGGCAAATCAGTTTACGAATTTTAATCACTATGGAGTGAAAACTAGGTTCATATGAGATCAAAGCCTGGAGTGCACTAACTGAGTCAGTGTAAATCACACAGCAACGATGACCTTTCCTTTTAATATACTTTAAGGATAAATAAATAGCCTGTAACTCCGCAGTAAAGATGGAAAAATTCAATGCAATTTGTACTGCCACAATTTCATCCTAGCGGACAAAGGCTGAGTCAACATAATCATCCGATTTAGTCCATCAGTGTATATAGGAATTAAATTCCTGTCATAGTGTCGAATTTTGGCAAAGTGCTGTCTGTAGACATAATCTGGAGTGGATTCCTTAGGAAACTGCTTTAAGCTAATGTCAACATTTATCATAGGAGTTGACCAAGGTGATATACTATCAACCTCAGGCTGTAAAATGTTGCCAGTGTCTAGATCAATCGTGCTGCTTTTATTTTCCATTCTTATGTTGATTGTTTTGTTTAAAAGAAGACAGATGTGTCTACCTAACAAATGCACAAAGTTCAGCAATTCTCTGTAAATTAATTTTTTTTTTCTTTTGTTCGTAAACTTCAAATTTTAATATTTTAAATTTGTATTAAACTATATATTAAACAATCGTAAACTGTAATATGTTTTTAATCAAACACAAAACAGAGATTAAACATTGCACGATTTTTAAACGAAATATCGTGATTTACAAAATTATCCAAAAAATGCAAAAAATGTGCCACATGACGAATTCCACTCAAAAATGTTCTGTAGTCACCAGCCAGGAAACAGCTAAGCAACTGTCAGCTGCACTAAAGAAAAATTTAAGAAAACAAAAATTAGAAGAATGCAAGTCAATGTCGCAACAATTTGTTAAATGGCTAAGAACAAACACCAGAGACGGAGGAAGTGCGGAAGAGGTCAAATCTACTACTGTTTCACAAGCTGACGATACAACACTATATTTGAAATCTGCCATTTCAAAGCAAAAGAAGTTGTTCAAAGCAAAGCAAAGAAGAAGTTCAAAGCAAAAGAAGTCCTTGTTTTTGCTTCTCTGAAGAAGCAAAAACAAGGACCCACTGCAAAAAGAAAAATCTACTGCTTCACAAGAATTTTACTACAGTTGCCCCATAATAATTCAGAACAGGACAAGCCTGCACAAAGTACCATCTCACAAATTGATAATATCGTACAAAATGTGTGCTCTACTGTTCCAGAAAATATACTGCTAAATTACAATGATCCTCATTCCTGGGATGCTATTATAAATAAATTAATATATTCCCTTGTCACACATGGTCCAGATAAAGACGACAACATTAACTTTAACACATTGTAAATTGTCACCCTAAATCGTCTGCTTTCAAAGGACTAAGTTTATGTTAAACAAATTAACGGAGATACTGTTAAAAGAAAATGGATTTTATATTCCATTAATCAAAAAGCAGTATTTTGCTTTCCTTGCATGCTTTCTGGACACAAATCGCACAATCTTTCAGACCCTCAAAAAGAATTTCATGATTGGAAACATCTTCATTTGGTTATTCCAAACACAAAAATTCTTCAGATCACCAAAACTTGTATGTGAAATGTAAAGTGACGGAAAAGAATCTAAAATCAGAAAATGTAAATGATGATTATGTAGTTAATTCAATAAACAAGGAAAAAGTGATATGGCATGAAGTATTAAAAATAATATTGAATGCTATTCTATTCTGTGCCAAAAATGATATTGCTCTTACAGGTTCAAATGAAATTATTGAAAATCCAAATTGCGGCATTTTTTTAAAATTTGAATTTGCTAGCCATTATAATACTACTTTAAAAAAACATATTGAAAAAAAGTTCAGTTTCTTATTTCTCATCCACTGTTCAAAATGAAATAATAAAATTAGTTGGGGACAAAACTAGAAATGAAATCATATGTAGAATTAAGAAAGCAAAGTACTACATCATTTTATTTGACTGCACCCAACGTTTCAAGAAAAAAGTTAGATCTAAGGTGTCCGAAACTTTGGCCCAGCAGGTGATTTTATACGGCCCACAAAGGATTTTAAAAAATACATTTTTGAAAATCAAATGGGTTTGTGCGAAAAAATTAGTATATCGAAAATTGAAAAAAAAACGCAAAAATCATATTTGATAAAAAAAAAGGATTTTTAATTTTTAAAAATAAAAAATATATAAATAAGATTTTACTTAAATTTACAGTCATAAAAATATTGTTTTGAGCTATTGTTCAGTAACTTCTGAATCAGTACGAAGGCAGGCGAATAGCAAAGGTACTGTACACGAATACACAGATTCTGTGGGCTGTCTTTGTATTAGTGAGTACAGGGGGGAAAAGAAAGAATCGAGAGTATTCTATGCGGCATCTCTGTAGTTGACCTTGGGATTGCCTTCTGTTCTGGTGCATGACTCATTTGTAAATTGGTATGTGTAAATTCATATTTAAATGTATTACAAATTAATTATTCAGAAGTTTATTATTATTTTTTAACGTTTAAACATGGAAAGAAGAAAAAAAAAGTTGATGACGAGTGCTGTGTTTTTAATAAAGAATGGGGAGTAAAATACTTTGTGCAATCGCAGTCAAAGAATGACAAAGCCGTACGTGTAACTTGCAATGACCCTGTTGCTGTAATGAAGGAATATAATTTACGCCGACATTATAAAAGTTCCACACTGCCACACTGTGCACATATACTCTTCCCTCGGCAGGATGCTTGTGAATGTCGAAACCACTGGCATTTGAAGCAATGCAGTGGATTTGAAACATACAGACAAATTGGATGGCACAGATATCCTGCTGTAATATAAGATAACAATGTCAGCTTGTTGAACATCAGAATTAGGTGTTTAGTTAGTATCAACTTGCCATCTCGCCAAATGGAGAGGAGTCAGACAGCAGTGGCACCTCGATCTGAAAGACCAATCTGAATGTCTGATCAATCTCCAATATCACACCACGTACGAGTTTAAACTTCCATCTGGTTCGACACTAACTTCCAGGTCTCCCAAAATCTTCATTGTCTGGAGCTTCACCGATTGCTGGGCTGATGCTATCTCTATCAGCAGGTCTCCAGATCAATTTCTGGACTTTTTTGGGTACCCAATAGTTGATTCAAATAGTTTTTGTATAAGAAACTGAGAGCATATTGTTAGTGCATGTGACTGGAAAAAAACCATTATCAAGTAGGTTACAGCACTGGAAATGCTGGCTGTGACTGGAGGTAATTTGACTGTGCACACAATTTGTATTTTTGGAATCCATATTTAGAAATAATTATTCAGCTCCTAGTGACCCCACCCACCATAAGGTCCAACAAAAAAATGCCGTCACGAGGGACTCCCATAGACTATCACACTAGGAGCTATACCCTCATAATGCAGTCAAGAAGAGCACATCTTGTCTGACTTGACAAAATGTCAAGTAGATCAATTGACTCCAGGCAGAGGTCAAGAATGACTCAGCAAGTAGCCAACTGACTCAAATGGAGCCTGATTTGAGCCTCCTGTTTATCTGAAACAGGGACCAAAGCAGAGTGTTGGGGATGTTATGTTGCTCCTCAGAAACCAAGATACCCATTTCCAGCATACGGGACACCATGCACGGCAAACACATGGTAAGCATTCAGATCCCAGGGATGGCAAAGAGAGTTACTAAACCATCTCTGGGAGGTCCCCTCACCACGGACATCGAGGGGATTTTGTCATGTGTTTAGCATTTTGAATGTAAATAACAGAAATAAATAACTTTTTATGGTGGTATTAAATTCATATCATGATGCTGCATGGTATTGTGAGAGGCACATGTTCCACTAATAGCATTACTGTTGCTTGGAACTGTTGTCATTATTTTTTTGCATTCATTTACATCTTTTGTTATAATTACACATTCTTCATTTTTTATAACAAAAGACTTGTTTGGAAAAGTATAGCGTGCATTGTCAATTCTTTCACTTCTACATTTTTTGCACTAATTCCTCTCCACCGGGACCATTTCTGAAACCATTACATCTATTATCTTCAAGAACTACAGCTTAATAAACAAGGAGCTTTATTTTAATTTTTAAGTAGTAGTTGAAGATATTACACATTCTGTTGGGTTTTTATACTTGTTTTAATTATTATGAAATATTTCTTAGCATTGTTTTCTGCATGTAAGCTATGCATAATTAAGTCTACAGTTGACTGTTAATCATTATTTTAATTATCAGTGCTTAGGTAGACACTAAGATAATGCCTGAACAAAATGCTGGAGAGCTTGAATATGAAGACATTTTGATTGAACTATCAGAGTTGTCTTCAATAGAAAACATACCATCTGATAAGGACTGATCTGCTGGTGATCCATCAGAAAATGAAAAATCAGCATTAAGCTATGATTTAGATGAATATATTTCCAAAAGAAGCAGTGTCTGTCTACCAGTATCAACATCTACATTTCTTATGAATTAACAAATCTCAAGTAGCCTGTTCATTGCATCTTGATGATTCAGCACATCAGCCTGCTCAATTTCCCTCAAAATAATGATGTACAATATGTACTATAAAAATAACCCAAGTATTACAGACTGGATTTGCACAATTTGTGATGTTCCATTGTGCCCAAGTAAGAATAAAATTTGTTTCTTCAATTATCAACATTAATGACAGATGTGCACGACGGTACAAATAACTTACCACCCCCAATTCTCTAACACTATTTTATCATGTAATTTTTTGAAGTAATTAGTGCAAAATAAGCCATATTGTAACTAATAGAAATTCATTATGAAAATATGTACAACAAAATCAAAACACTACTGTTTTACTTAAAATATCTTGCACCCAAGAGTTAAAGAAAATAATGCATAACTATCTTAGAATTCCATTCATTTTCTCAAGAAAAATAAATGTCCAAGCTTTCTGATATACATTATAAAACTTACTGATAAATTATTCTATAAACATATTCAGTTACTGTATTAAATTCTCTGATTTATATTGAAAAATATTTTAAAACAAGTATTTCTGCTGGAAGAAGTTGATTATTAATCAGCTACCTGAAGTTAGCCTTTCCAGCTCCCAGACAGAAATATAATTTATAAGGAGAGAAGATGCTGCTAAAACAGAGTTAATCACCTGCATCACGTACAGGTAAAACTTTTAAATATCTAGGTCATAATTCTATATCTCACCATTTGGTGTATCTATCAGAAAGTAGTTTGCTATTAAACCAATCTTTCTACCTTTAATTCCAATTCCTGGTCATTTAGCAAATCTCTGATGCAAGGAACCACTAAAAGTCATCTCCAGACCCAGTCTTTTCAAAATGCTTAATAAATATTCAATTGTAGTTTCCGATTGTGCTGCCGTAGCAAAAGCCATTGACGACAGCTGTCCACCCTCACTGCAAATTGAATGTTTTTCCACCAGGATAATTATTAATTAACATACTGTACCTGCTTACATTCCAAGATGGTTACGATCTCTCAAATCCTCCTTCCAAGAACAGGAATTGGCTGCACCTCGTCTTTTGTCACCAGTACATAATATCGAAACTTGCAGCAGCCTGACAGTCTGCTGCAGATCAGTTTTATTTTTGTGTTTGAAGTATTCACTTGTGGATAAAATTGTAGTGAATACGCCAAAAATTAAAACATCTATAGCCTCATTAATTTGAAAATGGCTTCAACAATTCCCATATTACACGTCAGATAGCAACATTATTCTGTGCCAAGTCTGTAATAGAGGTCAGTGAAAACAATTTTCAGAAGTTAAAATATTATACTGAGAATTACCTATATATATTAACATTACAGAATGTACAATAAAATATAATATAGTTTAAAAGCAATCAACAACAGAAAATATATTTTACTATTTTTTGTAAATGTCCCAGTGAAAAAAAAAATACCACCTCATGTAAAATGCACAAGACATTCAGCATAAATCAGACGTTCAAAGAAAATATAAAATGAAAAAGAGGCTCTTGACGCAGACTTCAAAAACTTCAAAGAAAAATGAAAATATACCTAAAATATTTAGGGTGCAGTGGGTCACACAAAATATTAAGTGGGTGTGCTGCCCGCAGGCTGGACATCCCTGGTCTGGCCACAGTATTTGCCCAATTTGAGAGAGCCAAGGGTGTCGGCATGTTGGAACCAGAATAATTTGTTGTTGTTGTATACCTTTTATAAATTTAGGATCAAAGATAGATCAATGAAATTGAAATTTTCCAAGCCTCTAGAAAGGGTGAATGCATTAATTTCAAGGAGGAAACGTTCTCCAAACCTTAGCAGTCTACTGTAGTTGATATCTCAATGAAAGAGAATGACTTAAACTAGACTTACTGTTGGTTAACAACACAAATTGAAAAATAAAATAAATTACGTTTTAATTTATGTTTAAATTTTAAAATACAAAAATTTACATTTCAAAATAAATGATTTAAAAAAGCTGTTATAGTTCTGCCATTAGAACTCTGTTCTTTTACTTCATTTTGTAATGTATACGATTTCAAACCTGAGGCAGACCTCTGAACAGAATTGAAAACACTTGTTTTAATTCAAACCATTTCTGGAAAAGTATAGAAGGTGTAGAGTTATTGTTATTTAGATCCTCATAATATTCTGCACCCCCCCTTTTTGTAAGTTGTATTCAACCACATTACTTTGTCTGCATGCAGAAAGAATATATTTGGCAAACCATATTGTGAACGAAAAATCAATGCAGTCAAGGAGTCAAATTCCCTGACTTTCTACGAATTTTTCCAAATACTAATGAAAATCCCAGATTTTCCAGATCGATAGGAACACTGTATATGCTGTGTGTGTTTTATACATATAAAACACACATTACCACCATTAAGCCAAAGAAAGAACATATATTCAACAAGAATGAAAAAAAAAAAAAAATACATATTTGGGTAATTCAAATCATATGTGATGAGACACCGTACACTGAAATTGTAAGCACACTGCAAATTCTAACATCAGCTCTCAGTTTTTTGCATTGTGAAATGACAATGTTGCCAAATACTTCCAGATACAGTTGCCATTTGCCTTGTATTGTATAAGACACCATATATTTTAAAGCCAATAAAATGAACATGCTAACAACACCTGTACATATTATTTATATATTCCATACACACTCAATTTGATAGTTTGAAATTGTCTTATTCCAGATCAACTATAGAGAATCTACTGTATATGATTACATTAGATTCTCTGAGTAGATTCTTGATAAGGCCAGGTCACCTACTCAATTATTGAATTCTGCTGAATTGAATTAACCCTAACACACAAACTCATTTATATTAGCTTGAGGGGCTATCTGTGGATAATCAAGAACGCCACTGAGTTAATACACACCTTGCAACCTCTTACCATAACTGAAAATGCGTGCATCACCATCCTCGACTTTGTTTCATTATATCCCTCAATCAAATTACAACTGTGCTTCTGTGCCATCAGGGATCTACTACTAGGCAACCCTGAAGCCACTGCACACTGTAAACATGTTTTGGAGTTGCTGCACATTCTATGTTACACCTCCTTCTTCTGCTTTAACAACAATACGTACTTACAAAAGCATGGTGTACCTATGGGCAGCCCGCTCTCAGGAGATCTATGCGAGTTTGTGATCAGACAGCTTGAAAGCAAAATCGTACCACAGTTCTTTTCCGACATTCTCGCATACAAGAGAGATGTTGACATCATCTTTATTTTATGGAAAGCGGAACCACACACAAACCATTTCATAGGTAAAATGAATGACAACCCATACGGCCTCACCATCAAATTGGATCAGAAGAGCAACACATCCGCATATTTTCTGGATATCAACGTTCAACTTGATGGCACCAGAATAGTAACAAAGGTACACTACAAATCATCCTATGTGCCACTGTTCATCCCAGCCAACTCTGCTGACCCTTCCTCCTATAAGATCTCTGCCTTCTGTGCCCTAACAAAAAGAGCTTTCACACACAACACCAGATCTGAAGACACCGAGGCAGAGTTGAAACGCATTCAGAACATAGCCGTACAGCATGGATATAGCAAGAACTTGATACGCAACCTTTCTAATGCCTACTCCACCCGTACAGTGACACAAGACATGTCTAACACACATTTAGCAATTCACGAAACACGCAACCTGTATGGCACACGATCTCGTGTAGTGGTAGAGTACAACTACCACCTCAACTCTATTTACACAGAGATTACCTCCCGTTCCAACACTAAGATTGCATATAAGAGGCCTAGCACTGCCACTGTGGAATAGTCCATAAACAAAGTCACGATCGATAAAAAACAAGCACCGGATGTGTACAGCTCTGAGCAAAAAGGTTGACCATGAGCGAGACGATTGCGCAGCTCAGGAAGCG
>NW_027121982.1:0-3795 GCF_030686945.1 Centruroides vittatus
TTAATTTTGTCTGAAAACTAATTGCTTTACTTTTCCGGATTTTTTCCAATACTTTCAAATTTGTTTTTGTCTCGGCTATTCTAATTTTTTCTTCTTTTTTGCAAACCAGATTACACGTTAATATCCTTTCTAAATATGTAAACCTCTCTAAATTTTCAATTTCTTTCCCATCTACACGGATATTTCTTGTCATGTTGTTATTAGCAAATATCATTTTCTTAGTTTTTTCGCTATTGATAGTCAGTCCATATCTTGTTCCTTCTTTATTAAGCAGATTTAATGTTTTCTCTAATGTTCTTCACTTTCATTAATTATAACTATGTCATCTACAAATCTCAGGTTATTAAATTTTACACCATAAACTGATGTTCCTTGCATCTCTTGCGTCATTGATAGTTGGGGATAGAGGATCTCTCTGTCTGGTGCCAATTTTTGGTTTGAACCAGTTTTCTAGCTTTCCACACAATCTCATAGCTGCTTCTTCATTATCATTAACATAACGTAGCAGGATTATTAGTTTATGTTCTACTCTATAAGATTTTAGCACTACCAAGGTGGCTTTTTGGTCTATGCTGTCGAATGCCTCCTGAAAGTTCATAAAGCAGGAATAGTTGTTTTTCTGCTTTCTTCTTGCTTTTGCAACTAATAGCCGTAATGTTAATGCCAAAGAGAGCAAAATAAAGTTAATACTAATCACGGAGACAGAAATCGCAAGTCTCTTGTCTTTAAATACCAGTGTGAGGTAGCTAAAGCAAGAGTATGCGAATATTTAAAAAAAAACTCCATTAACTTTATACAATTTAACTTGGATAGAGGGTCTAGTGCTAGGGACCACCTGGTAAAATATATCACAGAAAACAGTATAGATATAGCAATAATTCAAGAAGCATACAATATGGATAAGACCAACCCTGAACTACAAGCTACTTTAATTGAAGAGCTCACCAATGAGATAATGACCTCAGTTTATTTGGAAATTAATAATTTGAAATTACTAATAAACTCCACCTATTTCCGATCAAGTGGCAATGTTAACGAGCAGATTCCAAACATAAAATACCTTTTAACAAAAGCAAACTACCCATTATTAATAGAAATAGACTCAACCTGCAGGTCTACAGCCTGGTGGAACAGGGTTAAGAACAGCCGTGTCGTTGCACTTTTCAATGTCATACTGAACAACATTACACTATAAAACACTAAAGGCCCACCTACTTTTTATAACCACCAGGGTTCTAGCCATATCGACCTCACACTAACCACTGGGAACATCGGACAGCATATTACAGATTGACCAACACTGCTAACAGAAACACTATCAAGACATAGATATATTACATTTTAATCCTCTCATAGGAAAACAACATCAAAGGAATACAGCAATAACAAAAAAATATAATATACATAAGGCAAATTGAGATAACTTATAATAATGAGACATAAAGCATTCGATATAATTTACAATTAGACCTACCCATTAACGAAACAGTCGAAGAATACACGAAGAAAATCATACATTGCTTGATAAAAATATCTCTATGTACTCCAGACATAAACAATCAGTTCCCTGGTAGACTAGCGAACTAACCCTACAGAGAAGACTTAAATAACGCGAGGCGAAAATACCAACGCTACAAACAACAATCCCAACGAGAGATACTAAGACAAGCATATACCCAGTTAAGAAATAAATACCAAAAATTAATCAAACGATCCAAAGCACACTCTTGGAAAGAATTCTGTACTGATGTAGAAAATCAAAACTCATAAGGCAGAGCATATACATTTCTAAAACACCAAAGCAATATCAACCAACAGACTGTATTATTAAAGGATAAAATTGGAAATAAATGTATGACTAGTGAGGATGAAGCAAAAACAATACTTGACTACGTTTATCTCAAGGACAAGCAAAACGCAGACGATAGCAATCATAGCACAATTCGTCTTTGCATTAATCAGTCATATCTCAAGGAAAATGACTTCCTGTTTCAGATACATGAGGTTCAAAATGTAATAAAAACACTTCAAAACAAAAAGGCACCCAGGCACGACAGGCTTCTTCCAGAGATAGTAAGGCATATATTTCAAATAACTCCCGATATCTTGCACAATATATCTACTATAGCTGTCTAAATCAAGCTAGCTTTCCAAATACCTGGAAGATGGCAATATGCAAATTAATTCCAAAACCTGGCACCCAAACTCTCAGTGATCCCAAAAACTTCAGGCCAATCAGTCTCCTACCACTTATAGGAAAAATTTTGGAAAAATTACTAATAAACGGAATTAATTATCATTTTCACAAAAATAACATACTTAATAGAAAACAATTTGGTTATACCCCACAAAGTAGTACTGTAGATGCTCTATCTGCAGTTACCAAAATACTGTAATTAAAAATAGTCAGGATAACAAAGATTACTATTTAATAATATCTCTTGATATCTTGATATCTCTGCTGCGTTTGATCGTGCCTGGATTCCTAAGATACTTCACACATCACGCAGATATAACTGCCCAGAAAATTTATATGATCTAACAGTTAGTTAGTTACTTTAAAAACAGATGCATAACCCTAATACACAACAAGAACATTTATACCAGGAATGTCTCCCTGAGCTGCCCCCAGGGCTCTGCCTGTGGGCCAGGCTTTTGGAACATCCTAATGAACACAATATTTGATATCAAACTACTAGCACATTGCCTACTGTTTTGCTTTGCTGATGACTCCCTCGTAACAGTCGTTGCTGATAACATTAAAGCGCTAGAAAACAAAGAAATATCAATCCTTCATAAAATTGAAACAGGGGGAAGAGTGCAAAATTACATTTAATACGGATAAAACTAAGTTAATGCTAATACACAAACAGGTAAGCACAAAAAACCTACGTTAAGACTACAAGGTAAATATTTAAAATATCATGAAAGTATTAAATAGTTGGGTTGGACTCTTGACTCAAAACTCACTTGGAAATAACATATAGATACAAAAATATAAAAAGCTGAGTGAATGCTGTTAATGCTACACAGAATCGCTACCTTACGTCGGGGTTTGAATCCAAACACATTAGACACTATCTATGAAGGTGTCCTCCTCCCATAACTAACATACGCCTGCCAGGTGTGGGGTCGTGCGCTAAATAGCAACTATCTTCGTGAAAATTATTAAAATTCCAAAGAAAAATCTGCATTAAAATGATAAAAGGATACAGAACAATTTCAAGAGAGTCAACGTTGGTAATAGCCAATAAAATTCCTATAGACATACCCATAAAGAGTAAAATAGAATTAAACAACACAATAAAAACAAGCAGATTAATCATAAATACAAAACATTATGAAATAAATTATCCAGCCAATTTCCGCGCCCTTCCTCACCCATTATACACACATGCACAAGCAGTACAGTAGTCAAATACATTTTTAACAAACGCTCCATCGGATTGCTCCAAATCAAAAAATGGTGTGGGAGCTGGTTTCTTTCACATCAAGGATAATAAAGTACTTCAACATTTAAGCTAGAAAATCACTGCACAATAACACAGGCAAAAATATTAGCCATAAATCACGCACTAAGATACATTCTAAAATATAAATATAATGACACACTCATATGTACAGACTGAAACGTATCAATTAAAATTTTGAGTACATTTAAAATTAGCAGTAAACTATACTACAACACTCACCTACTCTTCAAAGCAAGTTACACCAAACACAACACACAAATCTCTTGGATAAAAAGCCATTCAGGTTGTGGCGGCAATGAGCTTGCCGACTTGCTTTTTTTTA
>NW_027121984.1:0-2494 GCF_030686945.1 Centruroides vittatus
CCAAAAGCTCGCATACCCATCAAAACCACACCCATTTTTGATGCCCCTTCGGTTATACTTTTCCGCGTGATTTAAACGCGAGTTTCTGAAATATTTTAACATTTTTTCTATGTATAAGAAAACTAATATTTTTTTAATATGGTACAGACTTCGAAAAACAATTCTTAGATTCCAAAAAAATATATAAATTAAATAAAACCGATCATTACAGTTTTAATTTTATATAAAAGAGAACTAATATTTTATTAATGTTTTAATAATTGTATTTTTTCTGAAACTTATATTCACATCTGACAGCAATGCAGCGCCATCTGTTGACAAAAATATTAAATTGTGATTAAATAAATGGTTTTTTATGTCTGGCGATGGTTTTTTTTAAATTGGAGAAAAGAACAAGACACTCTTTCATTGAAATGATCAGATGATGATTAAATAAAACGATTAGATTCAACAGATAAATTTATAATTAAACAAAGTTACAGATTAAGTAGTTTGTATTTTTTCTGAAAAATTATATTTATATCTGACAGCAAAATATTTTGTGGAGCCATCTTATGACAAAAATATTAAATTGTGATTAAATAAATTGACTGGTTGTCTGGCGACTAGTTTTTTGTTTGGTGATAAGTTTTTTATGTGGCAATGGTTTTTTTTTAAATTGGAATAAAGAACAAGGCTCTCTTTTATTGGAATAAAGATCGAGACTCTCTAATGTTAAGACGATGATTAAATAAACGGTTTGACGCAACAGATAAATTTATAATTGAACAAAAGTTATAGATTGTTCGACAAGGTAAGATAACGCTAATTTTTCCAAGAGAAAAAAGTAATATTTTATGACTAAGATTGAGTTAGTATCTATTTTCCTAAAGAAGTTTTAAATACTTTTTCCCGATAATGTTGCAAGTGTAAATAATTAAATAATCACAACAACTTTCTCTCTCTCTTTTTTATTCGTAAAATAGAGACTACAATAATGATAATAAAAATGGTTACATTTTCATTTAAGATTTAAAAATAAGCATTACGATAAAATGATTACATTTCTTCATTTAAAAAATAATATTAAAAATATCAATAAAAAAGTATTAAAAAATGTTTATGAAGATATAGAATAATGACCATAAGATAAAGTATCTATTCCATTACTTAAAATATATTTCTTATCATAAAAAGCAGAAAGTGAGATTTTATTTTGAAATTGAGTCGTGATCACATGATTTTTACTAATTATTTGTGATTGACTATGACGATGTTGTTTTTTTAATAAAGTTGACTTATATAGATCATGATAAAAAGATGATTTAACAACTGATTTATTTATACCTTTTGCTGTTTTTTTCTCATAGTATTCCCCAGAAATCGAATACATTTTAGCTTTTAAACCTACAAATTTTGATATTACTTTCGATTTAGCTTCATCTTTGAAAAATCCTAATTTGTTTTTATTTTTTTCACTGTATAATGGATGATCTAGAGGATAGTTGCTAAAATCAAATATGTCAGAAAGATTGTTTTTAAAATCGAGATAAATATAGTTGGTAAATATCTCTAAAATTAACGAATCCGTGTCCGTGTACAACAGATTAACATTATTTTTATAGTAATTTTTGAAAACATTGTAATATGTTTTATACATGTGTAGCTTACTCGATTCTAGCACACAAAAACCTATATATAGTGGTTTATTGAGCAGTAAATTTGATCTCTTTAATCTGAAAACGGCACAATCTTCATTGATTATTTGAAATTTTTCTAGTGCCGGATCGTTCAGATATTTTTTACATTGATCTTTATTCAATCCAGCTTTTAAATTAATTTGTTTACGAACATTTTGCATACATTTTCCATAGAAACTATTATTCATTAATTTAAAAGAATTTTTGTCAAATTCACTTTTGCTAGCTTTTCTTTTTTCATTGTTAAAAAAAATATATGGACTTAAGTATGGTGCTTGTTTAAAAGAAAAATTTTTATCTAGAGAAAGGTTTAATTTTAAAAAAAATCCATAGAATTCTAAGTTTTTATAATATGTAATATAGTGTGATTTATCTTTTAAAGTGGGAACCAATTTTTTGATATTACTGTTAAATTTTAGATTTAAAGAAGATAAAAGCGATTTTTGATAGGTAGATAAATCTTCAAATTCTACTTTTTCATGGTTTACAGCTAAAGGTAAATCGTTATGAAGGTTATGAAGTGAAACTGGATACTCTAAATCTACTTCGAGTATGCATCCTATTTCAGATTCCGAAGAAACATTTTTAACATTAAATTCATCAATTTCGGATTGTCGTAACCAACAAACTCCGAATATGGAAGATATTGAACCATACTTAATCCATATAGATTATTGCTATCAATTATCACTATATAACTATGAGGCTTCGAATTATCATAAGTTTGCGATAAGTAAGGATTGTTCGCCTTAGAATATCTTTTTCTGACTAATGACCCCTCGATGTGGGTTCCTGTCCGTAATGAGGGGACCTCC